>NW_027459628.1:195000-205000 GCF_050624435.1 Tenrec ecaudatus
GTCGGCTTCTGACTTAGTGTCCTTTTTTCACACACGCACACAGACACACACATACACTTTTGCAGAATCAATAGTCGGCTTCTGACTTGGTGTCCTTTTTACACACACGCACACAGACCCATACACACACCTGTGCAGAATCTGTGGAGGACTTCTAACAACATGTCCTTTTTACACACACACACACACACACACAAAGACATACTCTTGCAGGATCTCTAGATTGCTTCTGACTTGGTGTCCTTTATACACACACACACACATACACCCTTCCAGAACTCTACAAGGATTCTGACTTCATGTCCTTTTTACACACACACACACACACACACACACACACACACACATGCATCCTTGCAGAATCGCAGGAATTCATCTCACGTCATGTAATTTATACACATACACTCAAACTTATTCCCTTGCAAAATCACTTGAGGGTTTCTTACTTCGTGTTCTTTTTACAAACATACTTAAAACACACACAGACACACCCTTGCAGGATCTCTAGAGGGCTTCTGACTTGGTGTCCTTTTTACACACACGCACACAGACACACATACACACACCTGTGCAGAATCTTTGGAGGACTTCTAAAATGTCGTTTATAAACACACACACACACACACACATCCCTTGCAGAATCTCTAGAGGGATTCAGACTTCGTGTCCTTTTTACACACACACACACACACACACATCCTTGCAGGAACTCTACAGCGATTCTAAATTCCTATCCTTTTACACACGAACACACACACTCACACGCTTGCATAATGCCTGCAGGGCTTCTGTCTTCATGTCCTTTTTATACACACACACAGACACACAACCTTGCACAATCTCTAGAGTTCTTTTGATTTCTTGTCCTTTATACACACACACACACACTCACACAAACACATCATTCCAGAATCTCTAGAGGGTTTCTGACTTTTTTCTTTACACACACACACACACACACACACACACACACCTTTGCAGAAACTATGGAGTGTTTCTGACTTCATGTGTACTTTTTACACACACACACACACACACATACAACCTTGCAGAATCTCTGGAGGGCTTCTGATTTTGTGTCCTTTTTACACAAACATACACACATACACACACCCTTGAAGAATCTCTAGAGGGCTTCTGACTTCGTGTCTTTTTACACAAACACACACACACACCACACACACATACACTTTGGTAGAATCTCTGGATGGTGGCTGACTTGCTGTCCTTTTTACACACACACACACACACACACACACAAACACTTGAAGAATATCTAGAGGGTTTTTGAATTTGTGTCTGTTTACTCACACACACACACACACACACACACTTACAGAACCTCTGGACGGCTTCAGACTCCATGTCCTTTTTACACACACACACACACACACACACACACACACACACACATACACTTTTGCAGAATCAATAGTCGGCTTATGACTTGGTGTCTTTTTTACACACACGCACACAGACACATACACACACCTGTGCAGAATCTGTGGAGGACTTCTAACAACATGTCCTTTTTGCACACACACACACACACACACAAAGACATACTCTTCCAGGATCTCTAGAGTGCTTCTGACTTGGTGTCCTTTATACACACACACGCACATACACCCTTCCAGAACTCTACAAGGATTCTGACTTCATGTCCTTTTTACACACACACACTCACACACAAACACACCATTGCAGAATCAATAGAGGGCTTCTGACTTCATGTCCTTTTTAAACAGACACACACACACACCCTTACAGAACCTCTGGAGGGCTTCTGATTTCATGTCCTTTTTACAAACACCCCCCCACACAAACGACCTTGCAGAATTTCTAGAGGGCTTCTGACTTTGTGACCTTATTACACACGCACACACTCACACACATAAAACCTTGCAGAATCTCTTGAGAGCTTCATACTTGGTCTCCTTTTTACAAAAACACACACACATCATGGCAGAATCTCTAGATGGCTTCTGACTTCAGGATCTTTTTACACACACACACACACACACACACACACACACACCTTTGCAGAAACTATGGAGTGTTTCTGACTTCATGTGTCCTTTTTACACACACTCACACACACACCCTTGCAGAATCTCTTGAGGCCTTCTGACGTCATGTCCTTGTTAAACACACACACACACACACACACACACTTGCATAATCTCTGGAGGGCTTCTGACTTCGTGTCCTTTTTACACACACACACTCACACACACACCCTCCCTCACACTGATACTCATACCTTTGGAAAATTCCTAGAGGGCTTCTGACTTCCTGTCCTTTTTACACACACACACACACACACACACATCCTTGCAGAATTCCTGGATGGCTTCTTACTTTGTGTCCTTTTTAAACACACACACACACACACACACACAGATACACACACCCTTGCAGAAATTCTAGAGGGCTTCGGACTTCGTGTTCTTTTTACGCACACACACACACACACACACAGACATGCACGCACCCTTGCAGAGTCTCTGGAATGCTTCTGACTTCGTGTTCTTTTTACACACACACACACACACACACACACACACACACATACATGCATCCTTGCAGAATCGCAGGAATTCATCTCACGTCATGGAGTTTATACACATACACATACACACTCAAACTCATTCCCTTGCAAAATCACTTGAGGGTTTCTTACTTCGTGTTCTTTTTACAAACATACTTAAAACACACACAGACACACCCTTGCAGGATCTCTAGAGGGCTTCTGACTTGGTGTCCTTTTTACACACACGCACACAGACACACATACACACACCTGTGCAGAATCTTTGGAGGACTTCTAAAATGTCGTTTATAAACACACACATATCCATTGCAGAATCTCTAGAGGGATTCAGACTTCGTGTCCTTTTTACACACACACACACACACACACATCCTTGCAGGAACTCTACAGCGATTCTAAATTCCTATCCTTTTACACACGCACACACACACTCACACGCTTGCATAATGCCTGCAGGGCTTCTGTCTTCATGTCCTTTTATACACACACACAGACACACAACCTTGCACAATCTCTAGATTCCTTTTGATTTCTTGTCCTTTTTACACACACACACACACACACACACACACACTTCCAGAATCTCTAGAGGGCTTCTGACGTCATGTCCTTGTTAAACACATACACACACACACACACACACACATCCTTGCAGAATTCCTGGATGGATTCTTACTTTGTGTCCTTTTTAAACACACACACACACACACACACACACACCCTTGCAGAATATCTAGAGGGTTTCTGAATGTGTGTCCGTTTCACATACACACACACACACACACACACATCCACACCCTTACAGAACCTCTGGACGGCTTCAGACTCCATGTCCTTTTTACACACTCACACACACACACACACACACTTTTTGCAGAATCAATAGTCGGCTTCTGACTTAGTGTCCTTTTTTCACACACGCACACAGACACACACATACACTTTTGCAGAATCAATAGTCGGCTTCTGACTTGGTGTCCTTTTTACACACACGCACACAGACCCATACACACACCTGTGCAGAATCTGTGGAGGACTTCTAACAACATGTCCTTTTTACACACACACACACACACACACACAAAGACATACTCTTGCAGGATCTCTAGATTGCTTCTGACTTGGTGTCCTTTATACACACACACACACATACACCCTTCCAGAACTCTACAAGGATTCTGACTTCATGTCCTTTTTACACACACACACACACACACACACACACACACACACACACACACACATGCATCCTTGCAGAATCGCAGGAATTCATCTCACGTCATGTAATTTATACACATACACTCAAACTTATTCCCTTGCAAAATCACTTGAGGGTTTCTTACTTCGTGTTCTTTTTACAAACATACTTAAAACACACACAGACACACCCTTGCAGGATCTCTAGAGGGCTTCTGACTTGGTGTCCTTTTTACACACACGCACACAGACACACATACACACACCTGTGCAGAATCTTTGGAGGACTTCTAAAATGTCGTTTATAAACACACACACACACACACACATCCCTTGCAGAATCTCTAGAGGGATTCAGACTTCGTGTCCTTTTTACACACACACACACACACACACACATCCTTGCAGGAACTCTACAGCGATTCTAAATTCCTATCCTTTTACACACGAACACACACACTCACACGCTTGCATAATGCCTGCAGGGCTTCTGTCTTCATGTCCTTTTTATACACACACACAGACACACAACCTTGCACAATCTCTAGAGTTCTTTTGATTTCTTGTCCTTTATACACACACACACACACTCACACAAACACATCATTCCAGAATCTCTAGAGGGTTTCTGACTTTTTTCTTTACACACACACACACACACACACACACACACACACACACACACACACCTTTGCAGAAACTATGGAGTGTTTCTGACTTCATGTGTACTTTTTACACACACACACACACACACATACAACCTTGCAGAATCTCTGGAGGGCTTCTGATTTTGTGTCCTTTTTACACAAACATACACACATACACACACCCTTGAAGAATCTCTAGAGGGCTTCTGACTTCGTGTCTTTTTACACAAACACACACACACACCACACACACATACACTTTGGTAGAATCTCTGGATGGTGGCTGACTTGCTGTCCTTTTTACACACACACACACACACACACACAAACACTTGAAGAATATCTAGAGGGTTTTTGAATTTGTGTCTGTTTACTCACACACACACACACACACACACACACACACACTTACAGAACCTCTGGACGGCTTCAGACTCCATGTCCTTTTTACACACACACACACACACACACACACACACACACACATACACTTTTGCAGAATCAATAGTCGGCTTATGACTTGGTGTCTTTTTTACACACACGCACACAGACACATACACACACCTGTGCAGAATCTGTGGAGGACTTCTAACAACATGTCCTTTTTACACACACACACACACACAAAGACATACTCTTGCAGGATCTCTAGAGTGCTTCTGACTTGGTGTCCTTTATACACACACACACACACATACACCCTTCCAGAACTCTACAAGGATTCTGACTTCATGTCCTTTTTACACACACACACACACACACACACACACACACACACAAACTCATTTTCTTGCCAAATCTCTGCAGTCCTTCTGACTTCGTGTCCTTTTTAAACACACACACACACACACATACACTTGTAGAATCTCTGGAGGACTTCTGATTTCATGTCCTTATTGCACACACACTCCCTCACTCTCACTCTGGAGGACTTCTGATTTCATGTCCTTATTACACACACACACACACACACACACACACTCCCTCACTCTCACACTCATACCTTTCCAGAAAACCTAGAGGGCTTCTGATTTCATGTCCTTTTAACACAACATACTCACCCTTGCAGAATCTCTAGAGGGCTTCTGACTTCCTGTACTTTTGACACACACACACACACACAAACACCCTTGTAGAATCTCCAGACATTTTCTGACTTCGTGTTGTTTTCACACATACACACACACACACTCTGGCAGAATCTCTGGAGGGCTTCTAATATGGTTTACTTATTTCAAACACAACAAACACACACACACACACAGACCTTTGCATAATCAATATTGGGCTTCTGACTTCGTGTAATTTTTACCCTCACACACAAACACACACACACACATACAACCTTGCAGAATCTCTGGAGGGCTTCTGACTTTGTGTCCTTTTTACACAAACATACACACATACACACACCCTTGAAGAATCTCTAGTGGGCTTCTGACTTCGTGTCTTTTTACACAAACACACACACACCAAACACACATACACCCTGGTAGAATCTCTGGATGGTGGCTGACTTGCTGTCCTTTTTACACACACACACACACACACAAACACTTGAAGAATATCTAGAGGGTTTCTGAATTTGTGTCTGTTTACACACACACACACACACACACACACACACACACTTACAGAACCTCTGGATGGCTTCAGACTCCATGTCCTTTTTACACACACACACACTTTTGCAGAATTAATAGTCGGTTTCTGATATGGTATCCTTTTTACACAAACGCACACAGACACATACACACACCTGTGCAGAATCTGTGGAGGACTTCTAACAACATGTCCTTTTTACACACACACACACACACACACACACACACATACATGCATCCTTGCAGAATCGCAGGAATTCATCTCACGTCATGGAGTTTATACACATACACATACACACTCAAACTCATTCCCTTGCAAAATCACTTGAGGGTTTCTTACTTCGTGTTCTTTTTACAAACATACTTAAAACACACACAGACACACCCTTGCAGGATCTCTAGAGGGCTTCTGACTTGGTGTCCTTTTTACACACACGCACACAGACACACATACACACACCTGTGCAGAATCTTTGGAGGACTTCTAAAATGTCGTTTATAAACACACACACATCCATTGCAGAATCTCTAGAGGGATTCAGACTTCGTGTCCTTTTTACACACACACACACACACACACACATCCTTGCAGGAACTCTACAGCGATTCTAAATTCCTATCCTTTTACACACGCACACACACACTCACACGCTTGCATAATGCCTGCAGGGCTTCTGTCTTCATGTCCTTTTATACACACACACAGACACACAACCTTGCACAATCTCTAGAGTCCTTTTGATTTCTTGTCCTTTTTACACACACACACACACACACACACACACACACACTTCCAGAATCTCTAGAGGGCTTCTGACGTCATGTCCTTGTTAAACACATACACACACACACACACACACACACACACATCCTTGCAGAATTCCTGGATGGATTCTTACTTTGTGTCCTTTTTAAACACACACACACACACACACACACACACACACACACACACCCTTGCAGAATATCTAGAGGGTTTCTGAATGTGTGTCCGTTTCACATACACACACACACACACACACACACACACACACATCCACACCCTTACAGAACCTCTGGACGGTTTCAGACTCCATGTCCTTTTTACACACTCACACACACACACACACACACACTTTTTGCAGAATCAATAGTCGGCTTCTGACTTAGTGTCCTTTTTTCACACACGCACACAGACACACACATACACTTTTGCAGAATCAATAGTCGGCTTCTGACTTGGTGTCCTTTTTACACACACGCACACAGACCCATACACACACCTGTGCAGAATCTGTGGAGGACTTCTAACAACATGTCCTTTTTACACACACACACACACACAAAGACATACTCTTGCAGGATCTCTAGATTGCTTCTGACTTGGTGTCCTTTATACACACACACACACATACACCCTTCCAGAACTCTACAAGGATTCTGACTTCATGTCCTTTTTACACACACACACACACACACACACACACACACACACACACACACACACATGCATCCTTGCAGAATCGCAGGAATTCATCTCACGTCATGTAATTTATACACATACACTCAAACTTATTCCCTTGCAAAATCACTTGAGGGTTTCTTACTTCGTGTTCTTTTTACAAACATACTTAAAACACACACAGACACACCCTTGCAGGATCTCTAGAGGGCTTCTGACTTGGTGTCCTTTTTACACACACGCACACAGACACACATACACACACCTGTGCAGAATCTTTGGAGGACTTCTAAAATGTCGTTTATAAACACACACACACACACACACATCCCTTGCAGAATCTCTAGAGGGATTCAGACTTCGTGTCCTTTTTACACACACACACACACACACACACACATCCTTGCAGGAACTCTACAGCGATTCTAAATTCCTATCCTTTTACACACGAACACACACACTCACACGCTTGCATAATGCCTGCAGGGCTTCTGTCTTCATGTCCTTTTTATACACACACACAGACACACAACCTTGCACAATCTCTAGAGTTCTTTTGATTTCTTGTCCTTTATACACACACACACACACTCACACAAACACATCATTCCAGAATCTCTAGAGGGTTTCTGACTTTTTTCTTTACACACACACACACACACACACACACACACACCTTTGCAGAAACTATGGAGTGTTTCTGACTTCATGTGTACTTTTTACACACACACACACACACACATACAACCTTGCAGAATCTCTGGAGGGCTTCTGATTTTGTGTCCTTTTTACACAAACATACACACATACACACACCCTTGAAGAATCTCTAGAGGGCTTCTGACTTCGTGTCTTTTTACACAAACACACACACACACCACACACACATACACTTTGGTAGAATCTCTGGATGGTGGCTGACTTGCTGTCCTTTTTACACACACACACACACACACACACACAAACACTTGAAGAATATCTAGAGGGTTTTTGAATTTGTGTCTGTTTACTCACACACACACACACACACACACACTTACAGAACCTCTGGACGGCTTCAGACTCCATGTCCTTTTTACACACACACACACACACACACACACATACACTTTTGCAGAATCAATAGTCGGCTTATGACTTGGTGTCTTTTTTACACACACGCACACAGACACATACACACACCTGTGCAGAATCTGTGGAGGACTTCTAACAACATGTCCTTTTTACACACACACACACACACAAAGACATACTCTTGCAGGATCTCTAGAGTGCTTCTGACTTGGTGTCCTTTATACACACACACACACACACATACACCCTTCCAGAACTCTACAAGGATTCTGACTTCATGTCCTTTTTACACACACACACACACACACACACACACACACAAACTCATTTTCTTGCCAAATCTCTGCAGTCCTTCTGACTTCGTGTCCTTTTTAAACACACACACACACACACATACACTTGTAGAATCTCTGGAGGACTTCTGATTTCATGTCCTTATTGCACACACACTCCCTCACTCTCACTCTGGAGGACTTCTGATTTCATGTCCTTATTACACACACACACACACACACACACACACACACACACTCCCTCACTCTCACACTCATACCTTTCCAGAAAACCTAGAGGGCTTCTGATTTCATGTCCTTTTAACACAACATACTCACCCTTGCAGAATCTCTAGAGGGCTTCTGACTTCCTGTACTTTTGACACACACACACACACACAAACACCCTTGTAGAATCTCCAGACATTTTCTGACTTCGTGTTGTTTTCACACATACACACACACACACTCTGGCAGAATCTCTGGAGGGCTTCTAATATGGTTTACTTATTTCAAACACAACAAACACACACACACACACAGACCTTTGCATAATCAATATTGGGCTTCTGACTTCGTGTAATTTTTACCCTCACACACAAACACACACACACACATACAACCTTGCAGAATCTCTGGAGGGCTTCTGACTTTATGTCCTTTTTACACAAACATACACACATACACACACCCTTGAAGAATCTCTAGTGGGCTTCTGACTTCGTGTCTTTTTACACAAACACACACACACCAAACACACATACACCCTGGTAGAATCTCTGGATGGTGGCTGACTTGCTGTCCTTTTTACACACACACACACACACAAACACTTGAAGAATATCTAGAGGGTTTCTGAATTTGTGTCTGTTTACACACACACACACACACACACACACACTTACAGAACCTCTGGATGGCTTCAGACTCCATGTCCTTTTTACACACACACACACTTTTGCAGAATTAATAGTCGGTTTCTGATATGGTATCCTTTTTACACAAACGCACACAGACACATACACACACCTGTGCAGAATCTGTGGAGGACTTCTAACAACATGTCCTTTTTACACACACACACACACACACACACACACACACAAAGACATACTCTTGCAGGATCTCTAGAGTGCTTCTGACTTGGTGTCCTTTATACACACACACACACACACATACACCCTTCCAGAACTCTACAATGATTCTGACTT
>NW_027459628.1:210000-222500 GCF_050624435.1 Tenrec ecaudatus
AACCTCTGGACGGCTTCAGACTCCATGTCCTTTTTACACACACACACACACACACACACACACACACACACACACACACTTTTGCAGAATCAATAGTCGGCTTCTGACTTGGTATCCTTTTTACACACACGCAGACAGACACACATACACACACCTGTGCAGAATCTGTGGAGGACTTCTAACAACATGTCCTTTTTACACACACACACACACACACACACACACACACACACACACACAAAGATATACTCTTGCAGGATCTCTAGAGTGCTTCTGACTTGGTGTCCTTTATACACACACACACATACACCCTTCCAGAACTCTACAAAGATTCTGACTTCATGTCCTTTTTACACACACACACACACACACACACACACACACACACATTAATTTTCTTGCCAAATCTCTGCAGTCCTTCTGACTTCGTGTCCTTTTTAAACACACACACACACACACACACTTGTAGAATCTCTGGAGGACTTCTGATTTCATGTCCTTTTTACACACACACACACACACACTCCCTCACTCTCACACTCATACCTTTCCAGAAAACCTAGAGGGCTTCTGATTTCATGTCCTTTTAACACAACACACTCACCCTTGCAGAATCTCTAGAGGGCTTCTGACTTCCTGTACTTTTGACACACACACACACAAACACCCTTGCAGAATCTCCAGACATTTTCTGACTTCGTGTTGTTTTCACACATACACACACACACACTCTGGTAGAATCTCTGGAGGGCTTCTAATATGGTTTACTTATTTCAAACACAACAAACACACACACACACACAGACCTTTGCATAATCAATATTGGGCTTCTGACTTCGTGTAATTTTTACCCTCACACACAAACGCACACACACACACACACACACACACACACACATACAACCTTGCAGAATCTCTGGAGGGCTTCTGACTTTGTGTTCTTTTTACACAAACATACACACATACACACACCCTTGAAGAATCTGTAGAGGGCTTCTGACTTCGTGTCTTTTTACACAAACACACACACACCAAACACACATACACCCTGGTAGAATCTCTGGATGGTGGCTGACTTGCTGTCCTTTTTACACACACACACACACACACACACACACACACACAAACACCCTTGCAGAATATCTAGAGGGTTTCTGAATTTGTGTCTGTTTACACACACACACACACACACACCCTTACAGAACCTCTGGACAGCTTCAGACTCCATGTCCTTTTTACACACACACACACTTTTGCAGAATCAATAGTCGGTTTCTGATATGGTATCCTTTTTACACACACGCACACAGACACATACACACACCTGTGCAGAATCTGTGGAGGACTTCTAACAACATGTCCTTTTTACACACACACACACACACACACACACACACAAAGACATACTCTTGCAGGATCTCTAGAGTGCTTCTGACTTGGTGTCCTTTATACACACATACACACATACACCCTTCCAGAACTCTACAGTGATTCTGACTTTATGTCCTTTTTACACACACACACACACACACACAAACACACCATTGCAGAATCAATAGAGGTCTTCTGACTTCATGTCCTTTTTACACACACACACACACACACACACCCTTACAGAACCTCTGGAGGGCTTCTGATTTCATGTCCTTTTTACACACACACACACACACACACACACACACTTTTGCAGAATCAATAGTCGGCTTCTGACTTCGTGTCCTTTTTACAAACACACACACACACACACACCCTTGCAGAATTTCTAGAGGGCTTCTGAATTTGTGACCTTATTACACACGCACACACTCACACACATAAAACCTTGCAGAATCTCTTGAGAGCTTCATACTTGGTCTCCTTTTTACAAACACACACACACACACACACACAAACACCCTTGCAGAATATCTAGAGGGTTTCTGAATTTGTGTCTGTTTACACACACACACACACACACACCCTTACAGAACCTCTGGACAGCTTCAGACTCCATGTCCTTTTTACACACACACACACTTTTGCAGAATCAATAGTCGGTTTCTGATATGGTATCCTTTTTACACACACGCACACAGACACATACACACACCTGTGCAGAATCTGTGGAGGACTTCTAACAACATGTCCTTTTTACACACACACACACACACACACACACAAAGACATACTCTTGCAGGATCTCTAGAGTGCTTCTGACTTGGTGTCCTTTATACACACATACACACATACACCCTTCCAGAACTCTACAGTGATTCTGACTTTATGTCCTTTTTACACACACACACACACACACAAACACACCATTGCAGAATCAATAGAGGTCTTCTGACTTCATGTCCTTTTTACACACACACACACACACACACACCCTTACAGAACCTCTGGAGGGCTTCTGATTTCATGTCCTTTTTACACACACACACACACACACACTCCAAACTCATTTTCTTGCAAAATCTCTGCAGTCCTTCTGACTTCGTGTCCTTTTTAAACACACACACACACACACACACATACACTTGTAGAATCTCTGGAGGACTTCTGATTTCATGTCCTTATTACACACACACACACACACACACACACTCCCTCACTCTCACTCTGGAGGACTTCTGATTTCATGTCCTTATTACACACACACACACACACACACACACTCCCTCACTCTCACACTCATACCTTTCCAGAAAACCTAGAGGGCTTCTGATTTCGTGTCCTTTTAACACAACACACTCACCCTTGCAGAATCTCTAGAGGGCTTCTGACTTCCTGTACTTTTGACACACACAGACACCCTTGCAGAATCTCCAGACATTTTCTGACTTCGTGTTGTTTTCACACATACACACACACACACACACTCTGGCAGAATCTCTGGAGGGCTTCTAATATGGTTTACTTATTTCAAACACAACAAACACACACACACAGACCTTTGCATAATCAATATTGGGCTTCTGACTTCGTGTAATTTTTACCCTCACACACACACACACATACAACCTTGCAGAATCTCTGGAGGGCTTCTGACTTTGTGTCCTTTTTACACAAACATACACACATACACACACCCTTGAAGAATCTCTAGAGGGCTTCTGACTTCGTGTCTTTTTACACAAACACACACACACCACACACAAATACACCCTGGTAGAATCTCTGGATGGTGGCTGACTTGCTGTCCTTTTTACACACACACACACACACACACACACAAACACTTGAAGAATATCTAGAGGGTTTCTGAATTTGTGTCTGTTTACACACACACACACTTACAGAACCTCTGGACGGCTTCAGACTCCATGTCCTTTTTACACACACACACACACACACACACACACACTTTTGCAGAATCAATAGTCGGCTTCTGACTTGGTATCCTTTTTACACACACGCAGACAGACACACATACACACACCTGTGCAGAATCTGTGGAGGACTTCTAACAACATGTCCTTTTTACACACACACACACACACACACACACACACAAAGATATACTCTTGCAGGATCTCTAGAGTGCTTCTGACTTGGTGTCCTTTATACACACACACACATACACCCTTCCAGAACTCTACAAGGATTCTGACTTCATGTCCTTTTTACACACACACACACACACACACACACACACAAATTCATTTTCTTGCCAAATCTCTGCAGTCCTTCTGACTTCGTGTCCTTTTTAAACACACACACACACACACACACACACTTGTAGAATCTCTGGAGGACTTCTGATTTCATGTCCTTTTTACACACACACACACACACACTCCCTCACTCTCACACTGATACCTTTCCAGAAAACCTAGAGGGCTTCTGATTTCATGTCCTTTTAACACAACACACTCACCCTTGCAGAATCTCTAGAGGGCTTCTGACTTCCTGTACTTTTGACACACACACACACAAACACCCTTGCAGAATCTCCAGACATTTTCTGACTTCGTGTTGTTTTCACACATACACACACACACACTCTGGTAGAATCTCTGGAGGGCTTCTAATATGGTTTACTTATTTCAAACACAACAAACACACACACACACACAGACCTTTGCATAATCAATATTGGGCTTCTGACTTCGTGTAATTTTTACCCTCACACACAAACGCACACACACACACACACACACACACACACACACACACATACAACCTTGCAGAATCTCTGGAGGGCTTCTGACTTTGTGTTCTTTTTACACAAACATACACACATACACACACCCTTGAAGAATCTGTAGAGGGCTTCTGACTTCGTGTCTTTTTACACAAACACACACACACCAAACACACATACACCCTGGTAGAATCTCTGGATGGTGGCTGACTTGCTGTCCTTTTTACACACACACACACACACACACACACACACACAAACACCCTTGCAGAATATCTAGAGGGTTTCTGAATTTGTGTCTGTTTACACACACACACACACACACACCCTTACAGAACCTCTGGACAGCTTCAGACTCCATGTCCTTTTTACACACACACACACACTTTTGCAGAATCAATAGTCGGTTTCTGATATGGTATCCTTTTTACACACACGCACACAGACACATACACACACCTGTGCAGAATCTGTGGAGGACTTCTAACAACATGTCCTTTTTACACACACACACACACACACACACACAAAGACATACTCTTGCAGGATCTCTAGAGTGCTTCTGACTTGGTGTCCTTTATACACACATACACACATACACCCTTCCAGAACTCTACAGTGATTCTGACTTTATGTCCTTTTTACACACACACACACACACACAAACACACCATTGCAGAATCAATAGAGGTCTTCTGACTTCATGTCCTTTTTACACACACACACACACACACACACCCTTACAGAACCTCTGGAGGGCTTCTGATTTCATGTCCTTTTTACACACACACACACACACACACACACTTTTGCAGAATCAATAGTCGGCTTCTGACTTCGCGTCCTTTTTACAAACACACACACACACACACACCCTTGCAGAATTTCTAGAGGGCTTCTGAATTTGTGACCTTATTACACACGCACACACTCACACACATAAAACCTTGCAGAATCTCTTGAGAGCTTCATACTTGGTCTCCTTTTTACAAACACACACACACACACACATCATGCAGAATCTCTAGATGGCTTCTGACTTCAGGATCTTTTTACACACACACACACACACCTTTGCAGAAACTATGGAGTGTTTCTGACTTCATGTGTCCTTTTTACACACACTCACACACACACACCCTTGCAGAATCTCTTGAGGTCTTCTGACGTCATGTCCTTGTTACACGCACACACTTGCATAATCTCTGGGGGTCTGACTTCGTGTCCTTTTTACACACACACACTCACACACACACCCTACCTCACACTGATACTCATACCTTTGGAAAATTCCTAGAGGGCTTCTGACTTCCTGTCCTTTTTACACACACACACACAGATACACACACCCTTGCAGAAATTCTATAGGGCTTCGGACTTCGTGTTCTTTTTACGCACGCACACACACACACACACACAGACATGCACGCACCCTTGCAGAGTCTCTGGAATGCTTCTGACTTCGTGTTCTTTTTACACACACACACACACACACACACACACATACATGCATCCTTGCAGAATCGCAGGAATTCATCTCACGTCATGTAATTTATACACATACACATACACACTCAAACTCATTCCCTTGCAAAATCACTTGAGGGTTTCTTACTTTGTGTTCTTTTTACAAACATACACACACACACAGACACACCCTTGCAGGATCTCTAGAGGGCTTCTGACTTGGTGTGCTTTTTACACACACGCACACAGACACACATACACACACCTGTGCAGAATCTTTGGAGGACTTCTAAAATGTCGTTTATAAACACACACACACACATCCCTTGCAGAATCTCTAGAGGGATTCAGACTTCGTGTCCTTTTTACACACACACACACACACACACACATCCTTGCAGGAACTCTACAGCGATTCTAAATTCCTATCCTTTTACACACTCACACGCTTGCATAATGCCTGCAGGGCTTCTGTCTTCATGTCCTTTTTATACACACACACAGGCACACAACCTTGCACAATCTCTAGAGTCCTTTTGATTTCTTGTCCTTTTTACACACACACACACACACACACACACCTTTGCAGAAACTATGGAGTGTTTCTGATTTCATGTGTCCTTTTTACACACACACACACACACACATACAACCTTGCAGAATCTCTGGAGGGCTTCTGACTTTGTGTCATTTTTACACAAACATACACACATACACACACCCTTGAAGAATCTCTAGAGGGCTTCTGACTTCGTGTCTTTTTACACAAACACACACACACCACACACACATATACCCTTGTAAAATCTCTGGATGGTGGCTGACTTGCTGTCCTTTTTACACACACACACGCACACACACACACACACACACACAAACCCTTGCAGAATATCTAGAGGGTTTCTGAATTTGTGTCTGTTGTACACACACACACACACCCTTACAGAACCTCTGGACGGCTTCAGATTCCATGTCCTTTTTACACACACACACACACACACACACACACACACACACACTTTTCCAGAATCAATAGTCGGCTTCTGACTTGGTATCCTTTTTACACACACGCAGACAGACACACATACACACACCTGTGCAGAATCTGTGGAGGACTTCTAACAACATGTCCTTTTTACACACACACACACACACACACACACAAAGATATACTCTTGCAGGATCTCTAGAGTGCTTCTGACTTGGTGTCCTTTATACACACACACACATACACCCTTCCAGAACTCTACAAGGATTCTGACTTCATGTCCTTTTTACACACACACACACACACACACACACACAAATTCATTTTCTTGCCAAATCTCTGCAGTCCTTCTGACTTCGTGTCCTTTTTAAACACACACACACCACACACACACTTGTAGAATCTCTGGAGGACTTCTGATTTCATGTCCTTTTTACACACACACACACACACACACACAAAGATATACTCTTGCAGGATCTCTAGAGTGCTTCTGACTTGGTGTCCTTTATACACACACACACATACACCCTTCCAGAACTCTACAAGGATTCTGACTTCATGTCCTTTTTACACACACACACACACACACAAACACACACAAATTCATTTTCTTGCCAAATCTCTGCAGTCCTTCTGACTTCGTGTCCTTTTTAAACACGCACACACACACACACACACTTGTAGAATCTCTGGAGGACTTCTGATTTCATGTCCTTTTTACACACACACACACACACACACACACTCCCTCACTCTCACACTGATACCTTTCCAGAAAACCTAGAGGGCTTCTGATTTCATGTCCTTTTAACACAACACACTCACCCTTGCAGAATCTCTAGAGGGCTTCTGACTTCCTGTACTTTTGACACACACACACACAAACACCCTTGCAGAATCTCCAGACATTTTCTGACTTCGTGTTGTTTTCACACATACACACACACACACTCTGGCAGAATCACTGGAGGGCTTCTAATATGGTTTACTTATTTCAAACACAACAAACACACACACACAGACCTTTGCATAATCAATATTGGGCTTCTGACTTCGTGTAATTTTTACCCTCAAACACAAACACACACACACACATACAACCTTGCAGAATCTCTGGAGGGCTTCTGACTTTGTGTCCTTTTTACACAAACATACACACATACACACACCCTTGAAGAATCTCTAGAGGGCTTCTGACTTCGTGTCTTTTTACACAAACACACACACACCAAACACACATACACCCTGGTAGAATCTCTGGATGGTGGCTGACTTGCTGTCCTTTTTACACACACACACACACACACAAACACCCTTGCAGAATATCTAGAGGGTTTCTGAATTTGTGTCTGTTTACACACACACACACACACACACACACACACACACACACACACACACCCTTACAGAACCTCTGGACAGCTTCAGACTCCATGTCCTTTTTACACACACACACACACACACACACACACACACACACACACACAAAGACATACTCTTGCAGGATCTCTAGAGTGCTTCTGACTTGGTGTCCTTTATACACACACACACACACATACACCCTTCCAGAACTCCACAATGATTCTGATTTCATGTCCTTTTTACACACACACACACACACACACACACAAACACACCATTGCAGAATCAATAGAGGGCTTCTGACTTCATGTCTTTTTTATACACACACACACACACACCCTTACAGAACCTCTGGAGGGCTTCTGATTTCATGTCCTTTTTTCACACACACACACACACACACACACACACACACACACACTTTTGCAGAATCAATAGTCGGTTTCTGACTTCGTGTCCTTTTTACAAACACCCACACACACACACGCCCTTGCAGAAATTCTAGAGGGCTTCTGAATTTGTGACCTTATTACACACGCACACACTCACACACATAAAACCTTGCAGAATCTCTTGAGAGCTTCATACTTGGTCTCCTTTTTACAAACACACACACACATCATGGCAGAATCTCTAGATGGCTTCTGACTTCAGGATCTTTTTACACACACACACACACACACACCTTTGCAGAAACTATGGAGTGTTTCTGACTTCATGTGTCCTTTTTACACACACTCTCACACACACACACACCCTTGCAGAATCTCTTGAGGGCTTCTGACGTCATGTCCTTGTTACACAAACACACACTTGCATAATCTCTGGGGGGTCTGATTTCGTATCCTTTTTACACACACACACTCACACACACACCCTCCCTCACACTGATACTCATACCTTTGTAAAATTCCTAGAGGGCTTCTGACTTCCTTACCTTTTTATACACACACACACACACACACACTCACACACATCCTTGCAGAATTCCTGGATGGATTCTTACTTTGTGTCATTTTTAAACACACACACACACACACACACACACACACACACACTCCAAACTCCTTTTCTTGCAAAATCTCTGCAGTCCTTCTGACTTCGTGTCCTTTTTAAACACACACACACACACACATACACTTGTAGAATCTCTGGAGGACTTCTGATTTCATGTCCTTATTACACACACACACACACACACACACTCCCTCACTCTCACTCTGGAGGACTTCTGATTTCATGTCCTTATTACACACACACACACACACACACACACTCCCTCACTCTCACACTCATACCTTTCCAGAAAACCTAGAGGGCTTCTGATTTCGTGTCCTTTTAACACAACACACTCACCCTTGCAGAATCTCTAGAGGGCTTCTGACTTCCTGTACTTTTGACACACACAGACACCCTTGCAGAATCTCCAGACATTTTCTGACTTCGTGTTGTTTTCACCCATACACACACACACACACACACACACTTTGGCAGAATCTCTGGAGGGCTTCTAATATGGTTTACTTATTTCAAACACAACAAACACACACACACAGACCTTTGCATAACCAATATTGGGCTTCTGACTTCGTGTAATTTTTACCCTCACACACAAACACACACACACACATACAACCTTGCAGAATCTCTGGAGGGCTTCTGACTTTGTGTCCTTTTTACACAAACATACACACATACACACACCCTTGAAGAATCTGTAGAGGGCTTCTGACTTCGTGTCTTTTTACACAAACACACACACACCAAACACACATACACCCTGGTAGAATCTCTGGATGGTGGCTGACTTGCTGTCCTTTTTACACACACACACACACACACACACAAACACCCTTGCAGAATATCTAGAGGGTTTCTGAATTTGTGTCTGTTTACACACACACACACACACACCCTTACAGAACCTCTGGACAGCTTCAGACTCCATGTCCTTTTTACACACACACACACACACACACACACACACACACACACATACACTTGCAGAATCAATAGTCGGCTTCTGACTTGGTGTCTTTTTTACACACACGCACACAGACACATACACACACCTGTGCAGAATCTGTGGAGGACTTCTAACAACATGTCCTTTTTACACACACACACACACACACACACACACACACACACACAAAGACATACTCTTGCAGGATCTCTAGAGTGCTTCTGACTTGGTGTCCTTTATACACACACACACATACACCCTTCCAGAACTCTACAATGATTCTGATTTCATGTCCTTTTTACACACACACACACACACACACACAAACACACCATTGCAGAATCAATAGAGGGCTTCTGACTTCATGTCTTTTTTATACACACACACACACACCCTTACAGATCCTCTGGAGGGCTTCTGATTTCATGTCCTTTTTTCACACACACACACACACACACACACACACACACTTTTGCAGAATCAATAGTCGGTTTCTGACTTCGTGTCCTTTTTACAAACACCCACACACACACACGCCCTTGCAGAAATTCTAGAGGGCTTCTGAATTTGTGACCTTATTACACACGCACACACTCACACACATAAAACCTTGCAGAATCTCTTGAGAGCTTCATACTTGGTCTCCTTTTTACAAACACACACACACATCATGGCAGAATCTCTAGATGGCTTCTGACTTCAGGATCTTTTTACACACACACACACACACACACACCTTTGCAGAAACTATGGAGTGTTTCTGACTTCATGTGTCCTTTTTACACACACTCTCTCACACATACACACCCTTGCAGAATCTCTTGAGGGCTTCTGACGTCATGTCCTTGTTACACAAACACACACTTGCATAATCTCTGGGGGGTCTGACTTCGTATCCTTTTTACACACACACACTCACACACACACCCTCCCTCACACTGATACTCATACCTTTGTAAAATTCCTAGAGGGCTTCTGACTTCCTTACCTTTTTATACACACACACACACACACACACACACACTCACACACATCCTTGCAGAATTCCTGGATGGATTCTTACTTTGTGTCATTTTTAAACACACACACACACACACTCCAAACTCATTTTCTTGCAAAATCTCTGCAGTCCTTCTGACTTCGTGTCCTTTTTAAACACACACACACACACACACATACACTTGTAGAATCTCTGGAGGACTTCTGATTTCATGTCCTTATTACACACACACACACACACACTCCCTCACTCTCACTCTGGAGGACTTCTGATTTCATGTCCTTATTACACACACACACACACACACACACACACACACTCCCTCACTCTCACACTCATACCTTTCCAGAAAACCTAGAGGGCTTCTGATTTCGTGTCCTTTTAACACAACACACTCACCCTTGCAGAATCTCTAGAGGGCTTCTGACTTCCTGTACTTTTGACACACACAGACACCCTTGCAGAATCTCCAGACATTTTCTGACTTCGTG
Source organism: Tenrec ecaudatus (assembly GCF_050624435.1). NCBI lineage: Eukaryota > Metazoa > Chordata > Mammalia > Afrosoricida > Tenrecidae > Tenrec > Tenrec ecaudatus. The sequence goes on from NW_027459628.1 coordinate 221,404, forward strand.
TTGTTTTCACACATACACACACACACACACACTCTGGCAGAATCTCTGGAGGGCTTCTAATATGGTTTACTTATTTCAAACACAACAAACACACACACACAGACCTTTGCATAATCAATATTGGGCTTCTGACTTCGTGTAATTTTTACCCTCACACACAAACACACACACACACATACAACCTTGCAGAATCTCTGGAGGGCTTCTGACTTTGTGTCCTTTTTACACAAACATACACACATACACACACCCTTGAAGAATCTCTAGAGGGCTTCTGACTTCGTGTCTTTTTACACAAACACACACACACACCAAACACACATACACCCTGGTAGAATCTCTGGATGGTGGCTGACTTGCTGTCCTTTTTACACACACACACACACACACACACACACAAACACTTGAAGAATATCTAGAGGGTTTCTGAATTTATGTCTGTTTACACACACACACACTTACAGAACCTCTGGACGGCTTCAGACTCCATGTCCTTTTTACACACACACACACACACACACACACACACACACACACACACACACTTTTGCAGAATCAATAGTCGGCTTCTGACTTGGTATCCTTTTTACACACACGCACACAAACACATACACACACCTTTGCAGAATTTGTGGAGGACTTCTAACAACATGTCCTTTTTACACACACACACACACACACACACACACAAGACATACTCTTGCAGGATCTCTAGAGTGCTTCTGACTTGGTGTCCTTTATACACACACACACACATACACCCTTCCAGAACTCTACAAGGGTTCTGACTTCATGTCCTTTTTACACACACACACACACACACACACCCTTACAGAACCTCTGGAGGGCTTCTGATTTCATGTCCTTTTTACACACACACACACACACACACACACAAACACACACTTTTGCAGAATCAATAGTCGGCTTCTGACTTCGTGTCCTTTTTACAAATACCCACAACGTCCTTGCAGAATTTCTAGAGGGCTTCTGAATTTGTGACCTTATTACACACGCACACACTCACACACATAAAACCTTGCAGAATCTCTTGAGAGCTTCATACTTGGTCTCCTTTTTACAAATACACACACACA
>NW_027459628.1:227500-230000 GCF_050624435.1 Tenrec ecaudatus
TAGAGTCCTTTTGATTTCTTGTCCTTTTTACACACACACACACACACACACACACACACACACACACTTCCAGAATCTCTAGAGGGCTTCTGACGTCATGTCCTTGTTAAACACATACACACACACACACACACACACATCCTTGCAGAATTCCTGGATGGATTCTTACTTTGTGTCCTTTTTAAACACACACACACACACACACACACACACCCTTGCAGAATATCTAGAGGGTTTCTGAATGTGTGTCCGTTTCACATACACACACACACACACACACATCCACACCCTTACAGAACCTCTGGACGGCTTCAGACTCCATGTCCTTTTTACACACTCACACACACACACACACACACTTTTTGCAGAATCAATAGTCGGCTTCTGACTTAGTGTCCTTTTTTCACACACGCACACAGACACACACATACACTTTTGCAGAATCAATAGTCGGCTTCTGACTTGGTGTCCTTTTTACACACACGCACACAGACCCATACACACACCTGTGCAGAATCTGTGGAGGACTTCTAACAACATGTCCTTTTTACACACACACACACACACAAAGACATACTCTTGCAGGATCTCTAGATTGCTTCTGACTTGGTGTCCTTTATACACACACACACACATACACCCTTCCAGAACTCTACAAGGATTCTGACTTCATGTCCTTTTTACACACACACACACACACACACACACACACACACACACATGCATCCTTGCAGAATCGCAGGAATTCATCTCACGTCATGTAATTTATACACATACACTCAAACTTATTCCCTTGCAAAATCACTTGAGGGTTTCTTACTTCGTGTTCTTTTTACAAACATACTTAAAACACACACAGACACACCCTTGCAGGATCTCTAGAGGGCTTCTGACTTGGTGTCCTTTTTACACACACGCACACAGACACACATACACACACCTGTGCAGAATCTTTGGAGGACTTCTAAAATGTCGTTTATAAACACACACACACACACACACATCCCTTGCAGAATCTCTAGAGGGATTCAGACTTCGTGTCCTTTTTACACACACACACACACACACACACATCCTTGCAGGAACTCTACAGCGATTCTAAATTCCTATCCTTTTACACACGAACACACACACTCACACGCTTGCATAATGCCTGCAGGGCTTCTGTCTTCATGTCCTTTTTATACACACACACAGACACACAACCTTGCACAATCTCTAGAGTTCTTTTGATTTCTTGTCCTTTATACACACACACACACACTCACACAAACACATCATTCCAGAATCTCTAGAGGGTTTCTGACTTTTTTCTTTACACACACACACACACACACACACACACACACCTTTGCAGAAACTATGGAGTGTTTCTGACTTCATGTGTACTTTTTACACACACACACACACACACATACAACCTTGCAGAATCTCTGGAGGGCTTCTGATTTTGTGTCCTTTTTACACAAACATACACACATACACACACCCTTGAAGAATCTCTAGAGGGCTTCTGACTTCGTGTCTTTTTACACAAACACACACACACACCACACACACATACACTTTGGTAGAATCTCTGGATGGTGGCTGACTTGCTGTCCTTTTTACACACACACACACACAAACACTTGAAGAATATCTAGAGGGTTTTTGAATTTGTGTCTGTTTACTCACACACACACACACACACACACACTTACCCTCTGGACGGCTTCAGACTCCATGTCCTTTTTACACACACACACACACACACACACACACACACACACACATACACTTTTGCAGAATCAATAGTCGGCTTATGACTTGGTGTCTTTTTTACACACACGCACACAGACACATGCACACACCTGTGCAGAATCTGTGGAGGACTTCTAACAACATGTCCTTTTTACACACACACACACACACAAAGACATACTCTTGCAGGATCTCTAGAGTGCTTCTGACTTGGTGTCCTTTATACACACACACACACACATACACCCTTCCAGAACTCTACAAGGATTCTGACTTCATGTCCTTTTTACACACACACACACACACACACACACACACACACACACACAAACTCATTTTCTTGCCAAATCTCTGCAGTCCTTCTGACTTCGTGTCCTTTTTAAACACACACACACACACACATACACTTGTAGAATCTCTGGAGGACTTCTGATTTCATGTCCTTATTGCACACACACTCCCTCACTCTCACTCTGGAGGACTTCTGATTTCATGTCCTTATTACACACACACACACACACACACACACACACTCCCTCACTCTCACACTCATACCTTTCCAGAAAACCTAGAGGGCTTCTGATTTCATGTCCTTTTAACACAACATACTCACCCTTGCAGAATCTCTAGAGGGCTTCTGACTTCCTGTACTTTTGACACACACACACACACACAAACACCCTTGTAGAATCTCCAGACATTTTCTGACTTCGTGTTGTTTTCACACATACACACACACACACTCTGGCAGAATCTC
>NW_027459628.1:235000-255000 GCF_050624435.1 Tenrec ecaudatus
TTTTTAAACACACACACACACACACACACACACATACACTTGTAGAATCTCTGGAGGACTTCTGATTTCATGTCCTTATTACACACACACACACACACTCCCTCACTCTCACTCTGGAGGACTTCTGATTTCATGTCCTTATTACACACACACACACACACACACACTCCCTCACTCTCACACTCATACCTTTCCAGAAAACCTAGAGGGCTTCTGATTTCGTGTCCTTTTAACACAACACACTCACCCTTGCAGAATCTCTAGAGGGCTTCTGACTTCCTGTACTTTTGACACACACAGACACCCTTGCAGAATCTCCAGACATTTTCTGACTTCGTGTTGTTTTCACACATACACACACACACACACACACTCTGGCAGAATCTCTGGAGGGCTTCTAATATGGTTTACTTATTTCAAACACAACAAACACACACACACAGACCTTTGCATAATCAATATTGGGCTTCTGACTTCGTGTAATTTTTACCCTCACACACAAACACACACACACACATACAACCTTGCAGAATCTCTGGAGGGCTTCTGACTTTGTGTCCTTTTTACACAAACATACACACATACACACACCCTTGAAGAATCTCTAGATGGCTTCTGACTTCGTGTAATTTTACACAAACACACACACACACCAAACACACATACACCCTGGTAGAATCTCTGGATGGTGGCTGACTTGCTGTCCTTTTTACACACACACACACACACACAAACACTTGAAGAATATCTAGAGGGTTTCTGAATTTGTGTCTGTTTACACACACACACACTTACAGAACCTCTGGACGGCTTCAGACTCCATGTCCTTTTTGCACACACACACACACACACACACACACACACACACTTTTGCAGAATCAATAGTCGGCTTCTGACTTGGTATCCTTTTTACACACACGCACACAAACACATACACACACCTTTGCAGAATTTGTGGAGGACTTCTAACAACATGTCCTTTTTACACACACACACACACACACACACAAGACATACTCTTGCAGGATCTCTAGAGTGCTTCTGACTTGGTGTCCTTTATACACACACACACACATACACCCTTCCAGAACTCTACAAGGGTTCTGACTTCATGTCCTTTTTACACACACACACACACACACACCCTTACAGAACCTCTGGAGGGCTTCTGATTTCATGTCCTTTTTACACACACACACACACACACACAAACACACACTTTTGCAGAATCAATAGTCGGCTTCTGACTTCGTGTCCTTTTTACAAATACCCACAACGTCCTTGCAGAATTTCTAGAGGGCTTCTGAATTTGTGACCTTATTACACACGCACACACTCACACACATAAAACCTTGCAGAATCTCTTGAGAGCTTCATACTTGGTCTCCTTTTTACAAATACACACACACACACACATCATGGCAGAATCTCTAGATGGCTTCTGACTTCAGGATCTTTTTACACACACACCTTTGCAGAAACTATGGAGTGTTTCTGACTTCATGTGTCCTTTTTACACACACTCTCACACACACACACCCTTGCAGAATCTCTTGAGGGCTTCTGACGTCATGTCCTTGTTACACACACATACACACACGCACTTGCATAATCTGTGGGGGTCTGACTTCGTGTCCTTTTTACATACACACACACTCACACACACCCTCCCTCACACTGATACTCATACCTTTGGAAAATTCCTAGAGGGCTTCTGACTTCCTTACCTTTTTACACACACACACACATCCTTGCAGAATTCCTGGATGGATTCTTACTTTGTGTCATTTTTAAACACACACACACACACACACACTCCAAACTCATTTTCTTGCCAAATCTCTGCAGTCCTTCTGACTTCGTGTCCTTTTTAAACACACACACACACACACACACACACACATACACTTGTAGAATCTCTGGAGGACTTCTGATTTCATGTCCTTATTACACACACACACACACACACACACTCCCTCACTCTCACACTCATACCTTTCCAGAAAACCTAGAGGGCTTCTGATTTTGTGTCCTTTTAACACAACACACTCACCCTTGCAGAATCTCTAGAGGGCTTCTGACTTCCTGTACTTTTTACACACACACACACAAACACCCTTGCAGAATCTCCAGACATTTTCTGACTTCGTGTTGTTTTCACACATACACACACACACACTCTGGCAGAATCTCTGGAGGGCTTCTAATATGGTTTACTTATTTTAAACACAACAAACACACACACACAGACCTTTGCATAATCAATATTGGGCTTCTGACTTCGTGTAATTTTTACCCTCACACACAAACACACACACACACATACAACCTTGCAGAATCTCTGGAGGGCTTCTGACTTTGTGTCCTTTTTACACAAACATACACACATACACACACCCTTGAAGAATCTCTAGAGGGCTTCTGACTTCGTGTCTTTTTACACAAACACACACACACCACACACAAATACACCCTGGTAGAATCTCTGGATGGTGGCTGACTTGCTGTCCTTTTTACACACACACACACACACACACAAACACACACACAAACACTTGAAGAATATCTAGAGGGTTTCTGAATTTGTGTCTGTTTACACACACACACACACACACACACACACACACCCTTACAGAACCTCTGGACGGCTTCAGACTCCATGTCCTTTTTACACACACACACACACACACACATACAGTTTTGCAGAATCAATAGTCGGCTTCTGACTTGGTGTCCTTTTTACACACACGCACACAGACACACACACACACCTGTGCAGAATCTGTGGAGGACTTCTAACAACATGTCCTTTTTGCACACACACACACACACACACACACACACACAAAGACATACTCTTGCAGGATCTCTAGAGTGCTTCTGACTTCGTGTCCTTTATACACACACACACACATACACCCTTCCAGAACTCTACAAGGATTCTGACTTCATGTCCTTTTTACACACACACACACACACACACACACACACACAAACACACCATTGCAGAATCAATAGAGGGCTTCTGACTTCATGTCCTTTTTACACACACACACACACACACACACCCTTACAGAACCCTAGAGGGCTTCTGATTTCATGTCCTTTTTACACACACACACACACACACACTTTTGCAGAATCAATAGTCGGCTTCTGACTTTGTGTCCTTTTTACAAACACCCCCACACACACACGCCCTTGCAGAATTTCTAGAGGGCTTCTGACTTTGTGACCTTATTACACACGCACACACTCACACACATAAAACCTTGCAGAATCTCTTGAGAGCTTCATACTTGGGCTCCTTTTTACAAACACACACACACATCATGGCAGAATTTCTAGATGGCGTCTGACTTCAGGATCTTTTTACACACACACACACACACACACCTTTGCAGAAACTATGGAGTGTTTCTGACTTCATGTGTCCTTTTTACACACACTCACACACACACACACCCTTGCAGAATCTCTTGAGGGCTTCTGACGTCATGTCCTTGTTACACACACACACACACTTGCATAATATCTGGGGGTCTGACTTCGTGTCCTTTTTACACACACACACACACACACACTCACACACACACCCTCCCTCACACTGATCCTCATACCTTTGGAAAATTCCTAGAGGGCTTCTGACTTCCTTACCTTTTTACACAAACACACACACACACACACACATCCTTACAGAATTCCTGGATGGATTCTTACTTTGTGTCATTTTTAAACACACACACACACACACACACACACACACCCCAAACTCATTTTCTTGCCAAATCTCTGCAGTCCTTCTGACTTCGTGTCCTTTTTAAACACGCACACACACACACACACACACATACTCTTGTAGAATCTCTGGAGGACTTCTGATTTCATGTCCTTATTACACACACACACACACACACACACTCCCTCACTCACACTCATACCTTTCCAGAAAACCTAGAGGGCTTCTGATTTCGTGTCCTTTTAACACAACACACTCACCCTTGCAGAATCTCTAGAGGGCTTCTGACTTCCTGTACTTTTGACACACACACACACAAACACCCTTGCAGAATCTCCAGACATTTTCTGACTTCGTGTTGTTTTCACACATACACACACACACTCTGGCAGAATCTCTGGAGGGCTTCTAATATGGTTTACTTATTTCAAACCAAACAAACACACACACACAGACCTTTGCATAACCAATATTGGGCTTCTGACTTCGTGTAATTTTTACCCTCACACACAAACACACACACACACATACAACCTTGCAGAATCTCTGGAGGGCTTCTGACTTTGTGTCCTTTTTAAACAAACATACATACATACACACACCCTTGAAGAATCTCTAGAGGGCTTCTGACTTCGTGTCTTTTTACACAAACACACACACACCACACACAAATACACACTGGTAGAATCTCTGGATGGTGGCTGACTTGCTGTCCTTTTTAAACACACACACACACACACACACAAACACTTGAAGAATATCTAGAGGGTTTCTGAATTTGTGTCTGTTTACACACACACACACACACACACACCCTTACAGAACCTCTGGACGGCTTCAGTCTCCATGTCCTTTTTACACACACACACACACACACACACACACACACACACACACACACACTTTTGCAGAATCAATAGTCGGCTTCTGACTTCGTGTCCTTTTTACACACACGCACACAGAAACATACACACACCTGTGCAGAATCTGTGGAGGACTTCTAACAACATGTCCTTTTTGCACACACACACACACACACACACACACAAAGACATACTCTTCCAGGATCTCTAGAGTGCTTCTGACTTGGTGTCCTTTATACACACACACGCACATACACCCTTCCAGAACTCTACAAGGATTCTGACTTCATGTCCTTTTTACACACACACACACACACACACACACAAACACACCATTGCAGAATCAATAGAGGGCTTCTGACTTCATGTCCTTTTTAAACAGACACACACACACACCCTTACAGAACCTCTGGAGGGCTTCTGATTTCATGTCCTTTTTACAAACACCCCCCCACACAAACGACCTTGCAGAATTTCTAGAGGGCTTCTGACTTTGTGACCTTATTACACACGCACACACTCACACACATAAAACCTTGCAGAATCTCTTGAGAGCTTCATACTTGGTCTCCTTTTTACAAAAACACACACACATCATGGCAGAATCTCTAGATGGCTTCTGACTTCAGGATCTTTTTACACACACACACACACACACACACACCTTTGCAGAAACTATGGAGTGTTTCTGACTTCATGTGTCCTTTTTACACACACTCACACACACACCCTTGCAGAATCTCTTGAGGCCTTCTGACGTCATGTCCTTGTTAAACACACACACACACACACACTTGCATAATCTCTGGAGGGCTTCTGACTTCGTGTCCTTTTTACAAACACACACTCACACACACACCCTCCCTCACACTGATACTCATACCTTTGGAAAATTCCTAGAGGGCTTCTGACTTCCTGTCCTTTTTACACACACACACACACACACACACACATCCTTGCAGAATTCCTGGATGGCTTCTTAATTTGTGTCCTTTTTAAACACACACACACACACACAGATACACACACCCTTGCAGAAATTCTAGAGGGCTTCGGACTTCGTGTTCTTTTTACGCACACACACACACACACACAGACATGCACGCACCCTTGCAGAGTCTCTGGAATGCTTCTGACTTCGTGTTCTTTTTACACACACACACACACACACACACACACACACACACATACATGCATCCTTGCAGAATCGCAGGAATTCATCTCACGTCATGGAGTTTATACACATACACATACACACTCAAACTCATTCCCTTGCAAAATCACTTGAGGGTTTCTTACTTCGTGTTCTTTTTACAAACATACTTAAAACACACACAGACACACCCTTGCAGGATCTCTAGAGGGCTTCTGACTTGGTGTCCTTTTTACACACACGCACACAGACACACATACACACACCTGTGCAGAATCTTTGGAGGACTTCTAAAATGTCGTTTATAAACACACACATATCCATTGCAGAATCTCTAGAGGGATTCAGACTTCGTGTCCTTTTTACACACACACACACACACACACATCCTTGCAGGAACTCTACAGCGATTCTAAATTCCTATCCTTTTACACACGCACACACACACTCACACGCTTGCATAATGCCTGCAGGGCTTCTGTCTTCATGTCCTTTTATACACACACACAGACACACAACCTTGCACAATCTCTAGAGTCCTTTTGATTTCTTGTCCTTTTTACACACACACACACACACACACACACACACTTCCAGAATCTCTAGAGGGCTTCTGACGTCATGTCCTTGTTAAACACATACACACACACACACATCCTTGCAGAATTCCTGGATGGATTCTTACTTTGTGTCCTTTTTAAACACACACACACACACACACACACACACCCTTGCAGAATATCTAGAGGGTTTCTGAATGTGTGTCCGTTTCACATACACACACACACACACACACACACATCCACACCCTTACAGAACCTCTGGACGGCTTCAGACTCCATGTCCTTTTTACACACTCACACACACACACACACACACTTTTTGCAGAATCAATAGTCGGCTTCTGACTTAGTGTCCTTTTTTCACACACGCACACAGACACACACATACACTTTTGCAGAATCAATAGTCGGCTTCTGACTTGGTGTCCTTTTTACACACACGCACACAGACCCATACACACACCTGTGCAGAATCTGTGGAGGACTTCTAACAACATGTCCTTTTTACACACACACACACACACAAAGACATACTCTTGCAGGATCTCTAGATTGCTTCTGACTTGGTGTCCTTTATACACACACACACACATACACCCTTCCAGAACTCTACAAGGATTCTGACTTCATGTCCTTTTTACACACACACACACACACACACACACACACACACACACACACACATGCATCCTTGCAGAATCGCAGGAATTCATCTCACGTCATGTAATTTATACACATACACTCAAACTTATTCCCTTGCAAAATCACTTGAGGGTTTCTTACTTCGTGTTCTTTTTACAAACATACTTAAAACACACACAGACACACCCTTGCAGGATCTCTAGAGGGCTTCTGACTTGGTGTCCCTTTTAAACACACACACACACACACACACACACACACACACCCTTGCAGAATATCTAGAGGGTTTCTGAATGTGTGTCCGTTTCACATACACACACACACACACACACACATCCACACCCTTACAGAACCTCTGGACGGCTTCAGACTCCATGTCCTTTTTACACACTCACACACACACACACACACACACACTTTTTGCAGAATCAATAGTCGGCTTCTGACTTAGTGTCCTTTTTTCACACACGCACACAGACACACACATACACTTTTGCAGAATCAATAGTCGGCTTCTGACTTGGTGTCCTTTTTACACACACGCACACAGACCCATACACACACCTGTGCAGAATCTGTGGAGGACTTCTAACAACATGTCCTTTTTACACACACACACACACACACACAAAGACATACTCTTGCAGGATCTCTAGATTGCTTCTGACTTGGTGTCCTTTATACACACACACACACATACACCCTTCCAGAACTCTACAAGGATTCTGACTTCATGTCCTTTTTACACACACACACACACACACACACACACACACACACACATGCATCCTTGCAGAATCGCAGGAATTCATCTCACGTCATGTAATTTATACACATACACTCAAACTTATTCCCTTGCAAAATCACTTGAGGGTTTCTTACTTCGTGTTCTTTTTACAAACATACTTAAAACACACACAGACACACCCTTGCAGGATCTCTAGAGGGCTTCTGACTTGGTGTCCTTTTTACACACACGCACACAGACACACATACACACACCTGTGCAGAATCTTTGGAGGACTTCTAAAATGTCGTTTATAAACACACACACACACACACATCCCTTGCAGAATCTCTAGAGGGATTCAGACTTCGTGTCCTTTTTACACACACACACACACACACACATCCTTGCAGGAACTCTACAGCGATTCTAAATTCCTATCCTTTTACACACGAACACACACACTCACACGCTTGCATAATGCCTGCAGGGCTTCTGTCTTCATGTCCTTTTTATACACACACACAGACACACAACCTTGCACAATCTCTAGAGTTCTTTTGATTTCTTGTCCTTTATACACACACACACACACTCACACAAACACATCATTCCAGAATCTCTAGAGGGTTTCTGACTTTTTTCTTTACACACACACACACACACACACACACACACACACCTTTGCAGAAACTATGGAGTGTTTCTGACTTCATGTGTACTTTTTACACACACACACACACACACATACAACCTTGCAGAATCTCTGGAGGGCTTCTGATTTTGTGTCCTTTTTACACAAACATACACACATACACACACCCTTGAAGAATCTCTAGAGGGCTTCTGACTTCGTGTCTTTTTACACAAACACACACACACACCACACACACATACACTTTGGTAGAATCTCTGGATGGTGGCTGACTTGCTGTCCTTTTTACACACACACACACACACACACACACAAACACTTGAAGAATATCTAGAGGGTTTTTGAATTTGTGTCTGTTTACTCACACACACACACACACACACACACTTACAGAACCTCTGGACGGCTTCAGACTCCATGTCCTTTTTACACACACACACACACACACACACACACACACATACACTTTTGCAGAATCAATAGTCGGCTTATGACTTGGTGTCTTTTTTACACACACGCACACAGACACATACACACACCTGTGCAGAATCTGTGGAGGACTTCTAACAACATGTCCTTTTTGCACACACACACACACACACACAAAGACATACTCTTCCAGGATCTCTAGAGTGCTTCTGACTTGGTGTCCTTTATACACACACACGCACATACACCCTTCCAGAACTCTACAAGGATTCTGACTTCATGTCCTTTTTACACACACACACTCACACACAAACACACCATTGCAGAATCAATAGAGGGCTTCTGACTTCATGTCCTTTTTAAACAGACACACACACACACCCTTACAGAACCTCTGGAGGGCTTCTGATTTCATGTCCTTTTTACAAACACCCCCCCACACAAACGACCTTGCAGAATTTCTAGAGGGCTTCTGACTTTGTGACCTTATTACACACGCACACACTCACACACATAAAACCTTGCAGAATCTCTTGAGAGCTTCATACTTGGTCTCCTTTTTACAAAAACACACACACATCATGGCAGAATCTCTAGATGGCTTCTGACTTCAGGATCTTTTTACACACACACACACACACACACACACACACCTTTGCAGAAACTATGGAGTGTTTCTGACTTCATGTGTCCTTTTTACACACACTCACACACACACCCTTGCAGAATCTCTTGAGGCCTTCTGACGTCATGTCCTTGTTAAACACACACACACACACACACTTGCATAATCTCTGGAGGGCTTCTGACTTCGTGTCCTTTTTACACACACACACTCACACACACACCCTCCCTCACACTGATACTCATACCTTTGGAAAATTCCTAGAGGGCTTCTGACTTCCTGTCCTTTTTACACACACACACACACACACACACACATCCTTGCAGAATTCCTGGATGGCTTCTTACTTTGTGTCCTTTTTAAACACACACACACACACACACACACAGATACACACACCCTTGCAGAAATTCTAGAGGGCTTCGGACTTCGTGTTCTTTTTACGCACACACACACACACACACAGACATGCACGCACCCTTGCAGAGTCTCTGGAATGCTTCTGACTTCGTGTTCTTTTTACACACACACACACACACACACACACACACACACATACATGCATCCTTGCAGAATCGCAGGAATTCATCTCACGTCATGGAGTTTATACACATACACATACACACTCAAACTCATTCCCTTGCAAAATCACTTGAGGGTTTCTTACTTCGTGTTCTTTTTACAAACATACTTAAAACACACACAGACACACCCTTGCAGGATCTCTAGAGGGCTTCTGACTTGGTGTCCTTTTTACACACACGCACACAGACACACATACACACACCTGTGCAGAATCTTTGGAGGACTTCTAAAATGTCGTTTATAAACACACACATATCCATTGCAGAATCTCTAGAGGGATTCAGACTTCGTGTCCTTTTTACACACACACACACACACACACATCCTTGCAGGAACTCTACAGCGATTCTAAATTCCTATCCTTTTACACACGCACACACACACTCACACGCTTGCATAATGCCTGCAGGGCTTCTGTCTTCATGTCCTTTTATACACACACACAGACACACAACCTTGCACAATCTCTAGATTCCTTTTGATTTCTTGTCCTTTTTACACACACACACACACACACACACACACACACTTCCAGAATCTCTAGAGGGCTTCTGACGTCATGTCCTTGTTAAACACATACACACACACACACACACACACACACATCCTTGCAGAATTCCTGGATGGATTCTTACTTTGTGTCCTTTTTAAACACACACACACACACACACACACACACACACCCTTGCAGAATATCTAGAGGGTTTCTGAATGTGTGTCCGTTTCACATACACACACACACACACACACACATCCACACCCTTACAGAACCTCTGGACGGCTTCAGACTCCATGTCCTTTTTACACACTCACACACACACACACACACACTTTTTGCAGAATCAATAGTCGGCTTCTGACTTAGTGTCCTTTTTTCACACACGCACACAGACACACACATACACTTTTGCAGAATCAATAGTCGGCTTCTGACTTGGTGTCCTTTTTACACACACGCACACAGACCCATACACACACCTGTGCAGAATCTGTGGAGGACTTCTAACAACATGTCCTTTTTACACACACACACACACACACACAAAGACATACTCTTGCAGGATCTCTAGATTGCTTCTGACTTGGTGTCCTTTATACACACACACACACATACACCCTTCCAGAACTCTACAAGGATTCTGACTTCATGTCCTTTTTACACACACACACACACACACACACACACACACACACACACACACACACATGCATCCTTGCAGAATCGCAGGAATTCATCTCACGTCATGTAATTTATACACATACACTCAAACTTATTCCCTTGCAAAATCACTTGAGGGTTTCTTACTTCGTGTTCTTTTTACAAACATACTTAAAACACACACAGACACACCCTTGCAGGATCTCTAGAGGGCTTCTGACTTGGTGTCCTTTTTACACACACGCACACAGACACACATACACACACCTGTGCAGAATCTTTGGAGGACTTCTAAAATGTCGTTTATAAACACACACACACACACACACATCCCTTGCAGAATCTCTAGAGGGATTCAGACTTCGTGTCCTTTTTACACACACACACACACACACACACATCCTTGCAGGAACTCTACAGCGATTCTAAATTCCTATCCTTTTACACACGAACACACACACTCACACGCTTGCATAATGCCTGCAGGGCTTCTGTCTTCATGTCCTTTTTATACACACACACAGACACACAACCTTGCACAATCTCTAGAGTTCTTTTGATTTCTTGTCCTTTATACACACACACACACACTCACACAAACACATCATTCCAGAATCTCTAGAGGGTTTCTGACTTTTTTCTTTACACACACACACACACACACACACACACACACACACACACACCTTTGCAGAAACTATGGAGTGTTTCTGACTTCATGTGTACTTTTTACACACACACACACACACACATACAACCTTGCAGAATCTCTGGAGGGCTTCTGATTTTGTGTCCTTTTTACACAAACATACACACATACACACACCCTTGAAGAATCTCTAGAGGGCTTCTGACTTCGTGTCTTTTTACACAAACACACACACACACCACACACACATACACTTTGGTAGAATCTCTGGATGGTGGCTGACTTGCTGTCCTTTTTACACACACACACACACACACACAAACACTTGAAGAATATCTAGAGGGTTTTTGAATTTGTGTCTGTTTACTCACACACACACACACACACACACACACACACTTACAGAACCTCTGGACGGCTTCAGACTCCATGTCCTTTTTACACACACACACACACACACACACACACACATACACTTTTGCAGAATCAATAGTCGGCTTATGACTTGGTGTCTTTTTTACACACACGCACACAGACACATACACACACCTGTGCAGAATCTGTGGAGGACTTCTAACAACATGTCCTTTTTACACACACACACACACACAAAGACATACTCTTGCAGGATCTCTAGAGTGCTTCTGACTTGGTGTCCTTTATACACACACACACACACATACACCCTTCCAGAACTCTACAAGGATTCTGACTTCATGTCCTTTTTACACACACACACACACACACACACACACACACACACACAAACTCATTTTCTTGCCAAATCTCTGCAGTCCTTCTGACTTCGTGTCCTTTTTAAACACACACACACACACACATACACTTGTAGAATCTCTGGAGGACTTCTGATTTCATGTCCTTATTGCACACACACTCCCTCACTCTCACTCTGGAGGACTTCTGATTTCATGTCCTTATTACACACACACACACACACACACACACACTCCCTCACTCTCACACTCATACCTTTCCAGAAAACCTAGAGGGCTTCTGATTTCATGTCCTTTTAACACAACATACTCACCCTTGCAGAATCTCTAGAGGGCTTCTGACTTCCTGTACTTTTGACACACACACACACACACAAACACCCTTGTAGAATCTCCAGACATTTTCTGACTTCGTGTTGTTTTCACACATACACACACACACACTCTGGCAGAATCTCTGGAGGGCTTCTAATATGGTCTACTTATTTCAAACACAACAAACACACACACACACACAGACCTTTGCATAATCAATATTGGGCTTCTGACTTCGTGTAATTTTTACCCTCACACACAAACACACACACACACATACAACCTTGCAGAATCTCTGGAGGGCTTCTGACTTTGTGTCCTTTTTACACAAACATACACACATACACACACCCTTGAAGAATCTCTAGTGGGCTTCTGACTTCGTGTCTTTTTACACAAACACACACACACCAAACACACATACACCCTGGTAGAATCTCTGGATGGTGGCTGACTTGCTGTCCTTTTTACACACACACACACACACACAAACACTTGAAGAATATCTAGAGGGTTTCTGAATTTGTGTCTGTTTACACACACACACACACACACACACACACACACACACACTTACAGAACCTCTGGATGGCTTCAGACTCCATGTCCTTTTTACACACACACACACTTTTGCAGAATTAATAGTCGGTTTCTGATATGGTATCCTTTTTACACAAACGCACACAGACACATACACACACCTGTGCAGAATCTGTGGAGGACTTCTAACAACATGTCCTTTTTACACACACACACACACACACACACACATACATGCATCCTTGCAGAATCGCAGGAATTCATCTCACGTCATGGAGTTTATACACATACACATACACACTCAAACTCATTCCCTTGCAAAATCACTTGAGGGTTTCTTACTTCGTGTTCTTTTTACAAACATACTTAAAACACACACAGACACACCCTTGCAGGATCTCTAGAGGGCTTCTGACTTGGTGTCCTTTTTACACACACGCACACAGACACACATACACACACCTGTGCAGAATCTTTGGAGGACTTCTAAAATGTCGTTTATAAACACACACATATCCATTGCAGAATCTCTAGAGGGATTCAGACTTCGTGTCCTTTTTACACACACACACACACACACACATCCTTGCAGGAACTCTACAGCGATTCTAAATTCCTATCCTTTTACACACGCACACACACACTCACACGCTTGCATAATGCCTGCAGGGCTTCTGTCTTCATGTCCTTTTATACACACACACAGACACACAACCTTGCACAATCTCTAGAGTCCTTTTGATTTCTTGTCCTTTTTACACACACACACACACACACACACACACACACACACACACTTCCAGAATCTCTAGAGGGCTTCTGACGTCATGTCCTTGTTAAACACATACACACACACACACACACACACATCCTTGCAGAATTCCTGGATGGATTCTTACTTTGTGTCCTTTTTAAACACACACACACACACACACACACACACACACACACACACACACACACCCTTGCAGAATATCTAGAGGGTTTCTGAATGTGTGTCCGTTTCACATACACACACACACACACACACACACACACATCCACACCCTTACAGAACCTCTGGACGGTTTCAGACTCCATGTCCTTTTTACACACTCACACACACACACACACACACTTTTTGCAGAATCAATAGTCGGCTTCTGACTTAGTGTCCTTTTTTCACACACGCACACAGACACACACATACACTTTTGCAGAATCAATAGTCGGCTTCTGACTTGGTGTCCTTTTTACACACACGCACACAGACCCATACACACACCTGTGCAGAATCTGTGGAGGACTTCTAACAACATGTCCTTTTTACACACACACACACACACAAAGACATACTCTTGCAGGATCTCTAGATTGCTTCTGACTTGGTGTCCTTTATACACACACACACACATACACCCTTCCAGAACTCTACAAGGATTCTGACTTCATGTCCTTTTTACACACACACACACACACACACACACACACACACACACACACACATGCATCCTTGCAGAATCGCAGGAATTCATCTCACGTCATGTAATTTATACACATACACTCAAACTTATTCCCTTGCAAAATCACTTGAGGGTTTCTTACTTCGTGTTCTTTTTACAAACATACTTAAAACACACACAGACACACCCTTGCAGGATCTCTAGAGGGCTTCTGACTTGGTGTCCTTTTTACACACACGCACACAGACACACATACACACACCTGTGCAGAATCTTTGGAGGACTTCTAAAATGTCGTTTATAAACACACACACACACACACATCCCTTGCAGAATCTCTAGAGGGATTCAGACTTCGTGTCCTTTTTACACACACACACACACACACACACACACATCCTTGCAGGAACTCTACAGCGATTCTAAATTCCTATCCTTTTACACACGAACACACACACTCACACGCTTGCATAATGCCTGCAGGGCTTCTGTCTTCATGTCCTTTTTATACACACACACAGACACACAACCTTGCACAATCTCTAGAGTTCTTTTGATTTCTTGTCCTTTATACACACACACACACACTCACACAAACACATCATTCCAGAATCTCTAGAGGGTTTCTGACTTTTTTCTTTACACACACACACACACACACACACACACACACACACACACCTTTGCAGAAACTATGGAGTGTTTCTGACTTCATGTGTACTTTTTACACACACACACACACACACATACAACCTTGCAGAATCTCTGGAGGGCTTCTGATTTTGTGTCCTTTTTACACAAACATACACACATACACACACCCTTGAAGAATCTCTAGAGGGCTTCTGACTTCGTGTCTTTTTACACAAACACACACACACACCACACACACATACACTTTGGTAGAATCTCTGGATGGTGGCTGACTTGCTGTCCTTTTTACACACACACACACACACACACACACAAACACTTGAAGAATATCTAGAGGGTTTTTGAATTTGTGTCTGTTTACTCACACACACACACACACACACACACTTACAGAACCTCTGGACGGCTTCAGACTCCATGTCCTTTTTACACACACACACACACACACACACACATACACTTTTGCAGAATCAATAGTCGGCTTATGACTTGGTGTCTTTTTTACACACACGCACACAGACACATACACACACCTGTGCAGAATCTGTGGAGGACTTCTAACAACATGTCCTTTTTACACACACACACACACACAAAGACATACTCTTGCAGGATCTCTAGAGTGCTTCTGACTTGGTGTCCTTTATACACACACACACACACACATACACCCTTCCAGAACTCTACAAGGATTCTGACTTCATGTCCTTTTTACACACACACACACACACACACACACACACACAAACTCATTTTCTTGCCAAATCTCTGCAGTCCTTCTGACTTCGTGTCCTTTTTAAACACACACACACACACACATACACTTGTAGAATCTCTGGAGGACTTCTGATTTCATGTCCTTATTGCACACACACTCCCTCACTCTCACTCTGGAGGACTTCTGATTTCATGTCCTTATTACACACACACACACACACACACACACACACACACTCCCTCACTCTCACACTCATACCTTTCCAGAAAACCTAGAGGGCTTCTGATTTCATGTCCTTTTAACACAACATACTCACCCTTGCAGAATCTCTAGAGGGCTTCTGACTTCCTGTACTTTTGACACACACACACACACACAAACACCCTTGTAGAATCTCCAGACATTTTCTGACTTCGTGTTGTTTTCACACATACACACACACACACTCTGGCAGAATCTCTGGAGGGCTTCTAATATGGTTTACTTATTTCAAACACAACAAACACACACACACACACAGACCTTTGCATAATCAATATTGGGCTTCTGACTTCGTGTAATTTTTACCCTCACACACAAACACACACACACACATACAACCTTGCAGAATCTCTGGAGGGCTTCTGACTTTGTGTCCTTTTTACACAAACATACACACATACACACACCCTTGAAGAATCTCTAGTGGGCTTCTGACTTCGTGTCTTTTTACACAAACACACACACACCAAACACACATACACCCTGGTAGAATCTCTGGATGGTGGCTGACTTGCTGTCCTTTTTACACACACACACACACACAAACACTTGAAGAATATCTAGAGGGTTTCTGAATTTGTGTCTGTTTACACACACACACACACACACACACACTTACAGAACCTCTGGATGGCTTCAGACTCCATGTCCTTTTTACACACACACACACTTTTGCAGAATTAATAGTCGGTTTCTGATATGGTATCCTTTTTACACAAACGCACACAGACACATACACACACCTGTGCAGAATCTGTGGAGGACTTCTAACAACATGTCCTTTTTACACACACACACACACACACACACACACACACAAAGACATACTCTTGCAGGATCTCTAGAGTGCTTCTGACTTGGTGTCCTTTATACACACACACACACACACATACACCCTTCCAGAACTCTACAATGATTCTGACTTTATGTCCTTTTTACACACAAACACACCATTGCAGAATCAATAGAGGTCTTCTGACTTCATGTCCTTTTTACACACACACACACACACACCCTTACAGAACCTCTGGAGGGCTTCTGATTTCATGTCCTTTTTACACACACACACACACACACACACTTTTGCAGAATCAATAGTCGTCTTCTGACTTCGTGTCCTTTTTACAAACACACACACACACACACACACACCCTTGCAGAATTTCTAGAGGGCTTCTGAATTTGTGACCTTATTACACACGCACACACTCACACACATAAAACCTTGCAGAATCTCTTGAGAGCTTCATACTTGGTCTCCTTTTTACAAACACACACACACACACATCATGCAGAATCTCTAGATGGCTTCTGACTTCAGGATCTTTTTACACACACACACACACACCTTTGCAGAAACTATGGAGTGTTTCTGACTTCATGTGTCCTTTTTACACACACTCACACACACACACACCCTTGCAGAATCTCTTGAGGTCTTCTGACGTCATGTCCTTGTTACACGCACACACTTGCATAATCTCTGGGGGTCTGACTTCGTGTCCTTTTTACACACACACTCACACACACACCCTTCCTCACACTGATACTCATACCTTTGGAAAATTCCTAGAGGGCTTCTGACTTCCTGTCCTTTTTACACACACACACACACACACACACACACACACACATATCCTTGCAGAATTCCTGGATGGCTTCTTACTTTGTGTCCTTTTTAAACACACACACACACACACACACAGATACACACACCCTTGCAGAAATTCTAGAGGGCTTCGGACTTCGTGTTCTTTTTACGCACGCACACACACACACACACACACACACAGACATGCATGCACCCTTGCAGAGTCTCTGGAATGCTTCTGACTTCGTGTTCTTTTTACACACACACACACACACATACATGCATCCTTGCAGAATCGCAGGAATTCATCTAACGTCATGTAATTTATACACATACACATACACACTCAAACTCATTCCCTTGCAAAATCACTTGAGGGTTTCTTACTTTGTGTTCTTTTTACAAACATACACACACACACAGACACACCCTTGCAGGATCTCTAGAGGGCTTCTGACTTGGTGTCCTTTTTACACACACGCACACAGACACACATACACACACCTGTTCAGAATCTTTGGAGGACTTCTAAAATGTCGTTTATAAACACACACACACACACACATCCCTTGCAGAAACTCTAGAGGGATTCAGACTTCGTGTCCTTTTTACACACACACACACACACACACACATCCTTGCAGGAACTCTACAGCGATTCTAAATTCCTATCCTTTTACACACGCACACACACACTCACACGCTTGCATGATGCCTGCAGGGCTTCTGTCTTCATGTCCTTTTTATACACACACACAGACACGCAACCTTGCACAATCTCTAGAGTCCTTTTGATTTCTGGTCCTTTTTACACACACACACACACACACACACACCTTTGCAGAAACTATGGAGTGTTTCTGATTTCATGTGTCCTTTTTACACACACACACACACACACACACACATACAACCTTGCAGAATCTCTGGAGGGCTTCTGACTTTGTGTCATTTTTACACAAACATACACACATACACACACCCTTGAAGAATCTCTAGAGGGCTTCTGACTTCGTGTCTTTTTACACAAACACACACACACCACACACACATACACCCTTGTAGAATCTCTGGATGGTGGCTGACTTGCTGTCCTTTTTACACACACACACACACACACACAAACCCTTGCAGAATATCTAGAGGGTTTCTGAATTTGTGTCTGTTGTACACACACACACACACACACACACACCCTTACAGAACCTCTGGACGGCTTCAGATTCCATGTCCTTTTTACACACACACACACACACTTTTGCAGAATCAATAGTCGGCTTCTGACTTGGTATCCTTTTTACACACACACACAGACAGACACACATACACACACCTGTGCAGAATCTGTGGAGGACTTCTAACAACATGTCCTTTTTACACACACACACACACACACACACTCAAAGATATACTCTTGCAGGATCTCTAGAGTGCTTCTGACTTGGTGTCCTTTATACACACACACACATACACCCTTCCAGAACTCTACAAGGATTCTGACTTCATGTCCTTTTTACACACACACACACACACACACACAAATTCATTTTCTTGCCAAATCTCTGCAGTCCTTCTGACTTCGTGTCCTTTTTAAACACACACACACACACACACACACACACTTGTAGAATCTCTGGAGGACTTCTGATTTCATGTCCTTTTTACACACACACACACACACTCCCTCACTCTCACACTGATACCTTTCCAGAAAACCTAGAGGGCTTCTGATTTCATGTCCTTTTAACACAACACACTCACCCTTGCAGAATCTCTAGAGAGCTTCTGACTTCCTGTACTTTTGACACACACACACACAAACACCCTTGCAGAATCTCCAGACATTTTCTGACTTCGTGTTGTTTTCACACATACACACACACACACTCTGGTAGAATCTCTGGAGGGCTTCTAATATGGTTTACTTATTTCAAACACAACAAACACACACACACA
>NW_027459628.1:260000-262500 GCF_050624435.1 Tenrec ecaudatus
CACACACACACTCCCTCACTCTCACACTCATACCTTTCCAGAAAACCTAGAGGGCTTCTGATTTCGTGTCCTTTTAACACAACACACTCACCCTTGCAGAATCTCTAGAGGGCTTCTGACTTCCTGTACTTTTGACACACACAGACACCCTTGCAGAATCTCCAGACATTTTCTGACTTCGTGTTGTTTTCACACATACACACACACACACACACTCTGGCAGAATCTCTGGAGGGCTTCTAATATGGTTTACTTATTTCAAACACAACAAACACACACACACAGACCTTTGCATAATCAATATTGGGCTTCTGACTTCGTGTAATTTTTACCCTCACACACACACACACATACAACCTTGCAGAATCTCTGGAGGGCTTCTGACTTTGTGTCCTTTTTACACAAACATACACACATACACACACCCTTGAAGAATCTCTAGAGGGCTTCTGACTTCGTGTCTTTTTACACAAACACACACACACCACACACAAATACACCCTGGTAGAATCTCTGGATGGTGGCTGACTTGCTGTCCTTTTTACACACACACACACACACACACACACAAACACTTGAAGAATATCTAGAGGGTTTCTGAATTTGTGTCTGTTTACACACACACACACTTACAGAACCTCTGGACGGCTTCAGACTCCATGTCCTTTTTACACACACACACACACACACACACACACACACACTTTTGCAGAATCAATAGTCGGCTTCTGACTTGGTATCCTTTTTACACACACGCAGACAGACACACATACACACACCTGTGCAGAATCTGTGGAGGACTTCTAACAACATGTCCTTTTTACACACACACACACACACACACACACACACAAAGATATACTCTTGCAGGATCTCTAGAGTGCTTCTGACTTGGTGTCCTTTATACACACACACACATACACCCTTCCAGAACTCTACAAGGATTCTGACTTCATGTCCTTTTTACACACACACACACACACACACACACACACAAATTCATTTTCTTGCCAAATCTCTGCAGTCCTTCTGACTTCGTGTCCTTTTTAAACACACACACACACACACACACACACTTGTAGAATCTCTGGAGGACTTCTGATTTCATGTCCTTTTTACACACACACACACACACTCCCTCACTCTCACACTCATACCTTTCCAGAAAACCTAGAGGGCTTCTGATTTCATGTCCTTTTAACACAACACACTCACCCTTGCAGAATCTCTAGAGGGCTTCTGACTTCCTGTACTTTTGACACACACACACACAAACACCCTTGCAGAATCTCCAGACATTTTCTGACTTCGTGTTGTTTTCACACATACACACACACACACTCTGGTAGAATCTCTGGAGGGCTTCTAATATGCTTTACTTATTTCAAACACAACAAACACACACACACACACAGACCTTTGCATAATCAATATTGGGCTTCTGACTTCGTGTAATTTTTACCCTCACACACAAACGCACACACACACACACACACACACACACACACACACACATACAACCTTGCAGAATCTCTGGAGGGCTTCTGACTTTGTGTTCTTTTTACACAAACATACACACATACACACACCCTTGAAGAATCTGTAGAGGGCTTCTGACTTCGTGTCTTTTTACACAAACACACACACACCAAACACACATACACCCTGGTAGAATCTCTGGATGGTGGCTGACTTGCTGTCCTTTTTACACACACACACACACACACACACACACACAAACACCCTTGCAGAATATCTAGAGGGTTTCTGAATTTGTGTCTGTTTACACACACACACACACACACACACCCTTACAGAACCTCTGGACAGCTTCAGACTCCATGTCCTTTTTACACACACACACACTTTTGCAGAATCAATAGTCGGTTTCTGATATGGTATCCTTTTTACACACACGCACACAGACACATACACACACCTGTGCAGAATCTGTGGAGGACTTCTAACAACATGTCCTTTTTACACACACACACACACACACACACACAAAGACATACTCTTGCAGGATCTCTAGAGTGCTTCTGACTTGGTGTCCTTTATACACACATACACACATACACCCTTCCAGAACTCTACAGTGATTCTGACTTTATGTCCTTTTTACACACACACACACACACACAAACACACCATTGCAGAATCAATAGAGGTCTTCTGACTTCATGTCCTTTTTACACACACACACACACACACACACCCTTACAGAACCTCTGGAGGGCTTCTGATTTCATGTCCTTTTTACACACACACACACACACACACACACACTTTTGCAGAATCAATAGTCGGCTTCTGACTTCGCGTCCTTTTTACAAACACACACACACACACACACCCTTGCAGAATTTCTAGAGGGCTTCTGAATTTGTGACCTTATTACACACGCACACACTCACACACATAAAACCTTGCAGAATCTCTTGAGAGCTTCATACTTGGTCTCCTTTTTACAAACACACACACACACACACATCATGCA